>NC_045984.1:28263640-28278640 GCF_010909765.2 Amblyraja radiata | reverse complement strand
GGTTTTGGCAAGGCGTGAAATGCAAGCTGACCACATTCTTAATTCTCTGACCCCTGACCCCTGACCCCTGACCCCTTGGTGCTCATACAGTCGGTGTTGCTTTGCTCCTTCCTCTTATTTCTCGAGAGCACGAAATCTTTCACATCGCACAATTCTCATCCTCAAGTATTTTCTTCCTGTAGCCTCAAAGTAATGCAATTAATACTTGTGACTTCCACTAACTCATTCTTCGCCAGAACCTCCTTGCCCTGATTGCAAATGTACAATTGAAAGTTTATAGAAACATAGAAAATAGGTGCAGGAGGAGGCCATTCGGCCCTTCGAGCCAGCACCGCCATTCATTGTGATCATGTCTGATCATCCCCTATCAATAACCCGTGCCTACCTTCTCCCCATATCCCTTGACTCCACTAGCCCCTAGAGCTCTATCTAACTCTCTCTTAAATCCATCCAGTGACTTGGCCTCCACTGCCCTCTGTGGCAGGGAATATTCACAAACACTGAGCGTTTTTTACAGCTTTCTGTTTCCAGCATCAGTGATAGTGTGCCTCCTGCAACAATCTACAACCTCTAAAGAAAAGCCTTAATTTCTCTCTTTTTTCATCATCAAAACTTCCTTGGATGATCAGTCTGAAGCAGGGGCTCGACCCAAAATGTCACCCATTCCTTCTCTCCAGAGATGCTGCCTGTCCCACTGAGTTACTCCAGCATTTTGTGTCTGCCTTCCTTGGATGATAGTTCAGTTTAGAGAGGCAGCATGGAAGTGGGCCATTCGGCCCATCAAGCTCCGCCAAGGAATTATAGATGGGGAATGAGCGTTTGATCTAACGGACCCGGCACAGACGTCAAGATGAATTGGAATTCCGAGAGGCTGGAGGTTGAGTAATTGGCAAGGTAGCCCTGACCTTAGACTTCAGAGATACAGCACGGAAACAGGCCATTCGGCCCACCCTCGTAAACCCTGGGGACAATTTACAGAGCCGATTAACCTACAAACCTGTGCATCTTTGGAATGTGGGAGCAAACCGGGGCACCCAGAGAAAACCCACACGGTTACAGGGAGAACGTACAAACTCCGTACAGACAGCACCTATGGTCAGAATCGAACCCGGGTCTCTGGTGCTGTAAGGCAGCAACTCTACCGCTGCGGCAGCGTACAGCCCAAAATAACACATCCAATAAATCTTGACCTGGGTTTTCCATAAGTCAGCTTTTGCCCCCTCTGTTGTTTATAGCGTGGAGTTGTGCGACTGGTAAAATGTCAACGCAGTGTGATGTCCGACATAACTTGATAATGCCGAGTAAAAATGAAGAAGGGTCTCAACCCGCAACATCACCCATTCCTTCTACCCAGTGATGCTGCCTGTCCCGCTGAGTTATTCCACCATTTTGTGTCTATCTGCAGTCCCTATTATGTCCCGACGTAAAAAGCACGTGCGTTACTTTAAATTAATTTGCTTTTTATCCCCCTTGATAGTGCATCTCCTTGAACAAACTGGAAGCTGTCCCGACCGAGGAGAAGCTGGTGGAGCGGGCATTGCAGCTTCTTGCAGAGCGACAGTTCTGGGCGGGCGTTGTCTTTGTGGACGGGGACGAGGCGGGCAGCGGGCTTCACGTTCAGCCCCACATCAAGTACAAGATCAGGATGGACATCGATGACGTGACTCGGACCAATAAAATCAAGGACAGGTCAGACTGGGTCTTCCATTCCAAAGGGAGCATGGGCCCATTTGGAATTCACTGACATAGACGGCCGTGGAGGCCAAGGCAATGGATATTTGTAAGGCGGGGATTTGCAGATTCTTGATTGGTGGGGGTGTCAAGGGTGAGAAGGCAGGAGAATGGGGTTGAGAGGGAAGAATGGATCACCCATGATTGAATGGCGGAGTAGACTTGATGGGCCGAATGGCCTAATTCTGCTCCAAGATGAACTTATTTGCCTCGGCTGCTCTGCCACCTTAACCTCGTGCTAATGTTACTTCCAGTTGCAAATTTTACTTATTGAGTATTTTTAAGGCAGAGATTGAAATGTTCTTAATTAATAGTGGTGTCAAGGGTTACGGGGAGAAGACAGGAGAATGTAGCTGAGAGGGAAAGATAGATCAGCCGTGGTGGAGTAGACTCGAAGGGCTGAATGGCCTAATTCTGCTCCTATGGCTTATAAGCTACTAATCATGAAAATTCTTGCATCACATTTATTGCAAAGTATTAGTGGTGGAAAGAAAGAAAGCAATGCAAATGTAACATTTTTTAGGCCATTCCAACAATTTGGATGAAATGATAAAAAGTTCGGGCCTACTAGTAAAATGAGGTAACCAAAAGCAAGTGTACCAAACCACCTCCCATTAAATCCATTTCTGAAGCAAGAAAGTGATGGCGTTAGACTGCAACAAATAACCAGCCGTCATATCTTTGAGTAATTAATGTAAACCCTTTCAGATGCATCAACAATTAATGTAAACCCTTTCAGATGCATCAACAAAACACAGGTCCTGTTGACCTTTACAAGTGGATGTAAAAGATCCCTCGTGCTATTGTGAAGAGAAAGTGTTTTGGTCTCCTAATCTGAGGAAAGACATTCTTGCCATAGAGGGAGCACAGAGAAGGTTCACCAGACTGATTCCAGGGATGTCAGGACTTTCATATGAAGAAAGACTGGATAGACTCGGCTTGTACTCGCTAGAATTTAGAAGATTGAGGGGGGGATCTTATAGAAACTTACACATTTCTTAAGGGGTTGGACAGGCTAGATGCAGGAAGATTGTTCCCGATGTTGGGGAATCCAGAACAAGGGGTCACAGTTTAAGGATAAGGGGGAAATCTTTTGGGACCGAGATGAGAAAAACATTTTTCACACAGAGAGTGGTGAATCTGTGGAATTCTCTGCCACAGAAGGTAGTTGAGGCCAGTTCATTGGCTATATTTAAGAGGGAGTTAGATGTGGCCCTTGTGGCTAAAGGGATCAGGGGGTATGGAGAGAAGGCAGGTACAGGATACTGAGTTGGATGATCAGCCATGATCATATTGAATGGCGGTGTAGGCTCGAAGGGCTGAATGGCCTACTCCTGCACCTATTTCACACTGTTGGTTTGCTTCCTTTTGTCGGGCAAACTTCTCTTCCCTCATCTTCCCACGAGATTTACTGCCATGTCTTTCTTTTTTTGGATACGGAAGTAGTGTAACTGGTTGGGCAGTGGAGAAACAGAAGGAAGACATTAATGATGAAGCTGCAGCATTACGTTCCGACTAACCTGCTCTTAAAAAAACGCCACTGGGGATTTTCCTCCGTGTTTTAATGAGTGCCCAGTAAAGCTGAGAGTATGTAAACAATCAGCTACAAAATGGTAGCGCTGGGGTTAAATTAATGGTTCAGGTCGATGAGGACTCTCGACTCCATGATCTGCTTGTTCTTCCTCCGTTCCGTAAGAGCTAATGTTTCACCACATGGCGTCAGACGCCACATTAAGAGCTAGATGGGGCTCTTAAAGATAGCAGAGTCAGGGGATATGGGGAGAAGGCAGGAACGGGGTATAGATTGGGGATGATCAGCCATGATCACTTTGAATGGCGGTGCTGGCTCGAAGGGCCGAATAGCCTACTCCTGCACCTATTGTCTATTGGCATAAGTACATGCACATCAGTTTAAAGTTAGTTTATATAGCGTGACCAGAGATGCTACAACACTTCCCACTCGTGCACAGTGAAATAAAAATTTAAAAGCCCTGTCCCACTGTACGAGTTCATTCAAGTGCTCTCCCGAGTTTAAAAAAGAATCAAACTTGAGGTAAGCACGTAGAATGAACGTAGCGGGTACGTCGGAGCTCGGGGACGTCTCTTAGCGGCTCGTAACGCTAACGGCAGGTACTCGGGAAATGCGGTAAGCTCGGGAAGACTCGTGAAGATTTTTCAACATGTTGAAAAATGTCCACGAGAGCCGAGTTCGAATCAGGGCAACCTCGGAAGAACTCATGAATGAACTCGTACAGTGGGACAGGGCTTTAAGGAATTAATTTCCTGGTAACGATCCTTCATTGGCCGTGTGATATTAGACCATTGGCAGTATTAGAGCAGTATTAGATACCGTAGTGGTGTTTAAGATGCCTATAGATGGGCATGTGGAATTGCAGGGAATGGAGGCTCATGGATCATGTACAGGCCGAGGAGATTGGCTTCATGGTCGGCATGGAAATTGTGGGCCGAAGGGCCCGTTCCTGTGCTGTACTGTTGAAGTTAATAGAACTGAATCTAGGAGACAGATTATAGCATTGTTGCTGCTCTATAAAACCTACAGGACATCTACATTCATGGATGAATTTTCAGGCATATTGAAATTCATCTTTTAGTATATTTAATTCATCATCGTCGTGTGTACCGAGCTATAGTGAAAAGCCTTTGTGTTGTGTGCTATCCAGTTTTTAAAAAAGAACCCGATAGAGCACGGTGGCGCAGCGGTAGAGTTGCTGCCTCACAGCGCCAGTGACACGGGTTCAATCCTGACTACGGGTGCTCTCTGTATGTAGTTTGCACATTCGCCCCGTGACCTGCGTGGGTTTTCTCCGGGTGCTCCGGTTTCCTCCCACACTCCACGGACATACCTGTTTGTAGGTTAATTGCTTGGTAAATTTGTAAATCGTCCCTGGTCCGTGTAGGATAGTGTTAATGTCCGTGGATCGCTGGTCGGCGCGGACTCGGTGGGCTGATGGGCCTGTTTCCGTGCTGTATCTCTAAACTATACATGATTTCATTCAAGCCATCCACTGTGTACAGATACAGGATGAAGGGAATAGGTGAATTGTTCTGCAGTGTTTGGATCTTTGGAATGTCTTTTCTGCAAGGCAGAGCAACTGGGAACCAAGTACTGCTCGATCTTCTCAGGCAGGGAAGAAACACCTCCTCGGTGACAATACTTGTTGCTCGGTTTACTGAGATGACCATTCTTTGCTGTCTTGCCCCCAACAGGTTTTGGGACCCAGGGCCGGCCGCAGATCCATTTGATGACCTGCGCTACATTTGGGGAGGATTTGTCTACATCCAGGACTTGGTCGAGCAGGCAATTATTCGAGTACACACTGGGACAGACAAGAAGACTGGGATTTATTTGCAGCAGATGCCTTACCCATGCTACGTAGATGATGTGTGAGTACTGCAGGAGGCCCAAAGTCTCGGTAATCTAGAGGAGTTTCTATAATTGTCTTGGTCGGCATGAGCAAGTTGGGCCGAAGGGCCTGTTTCCATGCTGTATATGACTCTATAACTCTACAACCTCATATGTGTTAATAAATGCACTGCTAATGAAGTACTAAATCAGAAATTTCTCTGGTTTAATTGCTGATTTCTGCAAGGTCGACCATTCACTGAACAGAAGTAGGGGACATTACCCAGAGAGCTCCCATTCCTCATGCTGATCTAATTACTCATGTAGAACATGTATGAGGCCTGAAGCTGGGTAGGCGTGGGCCAGACTCTGTATTGATGCCCTGTGTCTTAGCATGCGGCTCTAATTCGGTTCTAAGACCTCCACACCTGGGGACCTCCGGCCATCCACACCTGGAGACCTCCAGACATCCACACCTGGATTGGTACGATGGAATGTGGTCGGGTGCCCTGCACAAAGCTTTCTGGTCGTTCAAACAATGTTGTGATTGTGGGGAATTCATGAGGGAAATAGATTGGGCGGATGTACAGAGCCTCCTGCCCAGAGTGGGAGAATCGAGAACCAGAGGGCATAGGTGTAAGGTGAAGGGGGAGAGATTTAATAGGAATCTGAGGGGTAGCTTTTTCACGCAAAGGGTGGTGGGTGCATGGAATGAACTGCTGGATGAGGTAGTTGAGGCAGGTACTATCGCAACATTTAAGAATATTGCGATTAATAGGACAGGTACATGGATAGAATAGGTTTAGACTAAGAGGGATATGAGCCAAACACAGGCAGGTGGGACAAGTGTAGATGGGACATGTGAGTCCGTGTGGGCAAGATGGGCCGAATGGCCTATTTTCACACTCTATGACTCTGAGTAATAAGTCTGAAGAAGGGTCTCGACCCGAAACGTCGCCTATTACTTTTCTCCAGAGATGCTGCCTGACCCACTGAGTTACTCCAGCTTTGTGTGTCTATCTTCAGTTTAAACCAGCATCTGCAGTCCCATCCTTGCACACTAAGAGTGGTAAGTTAGATACGTTACAGTTTCCCTTCCATTTCTGGGATCTTTATTTGTGAATGTACGTTTTTCTAACTAGGATGAGTATAAATGATAAGGCATAGTCATAGAGTGATACAGTGTGGAAACAGGACCTTCGTCCCAACCTGCTCGCACCGGCCAACAATGTCCCAGCTATACTAGTCTCACTTGCCTCTGCTTGGTCCATATCCCTTCAAACCTGTCCTATCCATGTACCTGCATAAATATTTCTTAAACTCTGTGAAAGTACCTGCCTCAGCTACCTCATCCAGCAGCTCATTCCATGCACCCACCACCCTTTGCATGTGTAGGAAGGAACTGCAGATGCTGGTTAGACACTAAATGCTGGAGTAATTCAGTGGGACAGGCAGCATTTCTGGAGAGAAGGAATGGGTGACTGAGCAGTCCGAAGAGGGTCTCCACCCGAAACGCCACCCGTTCCTTCTATCCAGAGATGCTGCCTGTGTTACTCCAACAATTAGTGGCTCTTTTCAGGGTTGTAGGTTAATTGGCTTGGTATAATTGTAAATTGTCCCTCGTGTGTGGAGTGCCGCTGTGTGAGCCTGTTTCCGCGCTGTATCTCTAAACTAAACTAAAAATTCCTACCTATTAAGCTGTTCTATTTCCCGGGATGGCGGGACTGTCATATGCTGAGAGATTGGAGCGGCTGGGCTTGTATACTCTGGTGTTTAGAAGGATGAGAGGGGATCTTATTGAAACATGTAAGATTATTAAGGGTTTGGACACGCTAGAGGCAGGAAACATGTTCCCGATGTTGGGGGAGCCCAGAACCAGGGGCCACAGTTTATGAATAAGGAGTAAGCCATTTAGAACGGAGATGAGGAAACACTTTTTCACACAGCGAGTTGTGAGTGTGTGGAATTCTCTGCCTCAGAGGGCGGTGGAGGCCGGTTCTCTGGATACTTTCAAGAGAGCTAGATAGGGCTCTTAAAGATAGTGGAGTCGGGGAATATGGGGAGAAGGGGCAGGAACGGGGTACTGATTGGGGATGATCAGCCATGATCACATTGAATGGCAGTGCTGACTCGATGGGCCGAATGGCCTATTCCTGCGTCTATTGACTACCGTCCAAACCTGCAACATAAATGTGAAACATCTTGAGATTGTTTTGAGAAGATGCTATATTAGTAGAGAAAGGCGTTTGATCAGTCTGAAGAAGGGTCTCTATTGTCTGTTGCCTATTGTCTATGACGTTTGTTTTTTCTCTTGAATCAGCTTCTTGCGAGTCCTGAACCGATCGTTGCCCCTCTTCATGACGTTGGCCTGGATCTACTCGGTGGCGATGATAATCAAGGGGATGGTCCACGAGAAGGAGGCGCGGCTGAAGGAGACGATGAAGATGATGGGGCTGACCAACGGGATCTTGTGGATCAGCTGGTTCATCAGCAGCTTCATCCCTTTCCTCATCAGCTCCGCCTTTCTCATTTTAATCCTGAAGGTAAAATGGCTGCGATGTGATCAAGTCACTTTTAGCTATTTATTTATTTAAATAATTTTTTATTAGAGGCATCTGCATATCATCATCAAAACTAGTACAGACTTTGTTTCACGGTTACATATTAAACATCCAGGTTTCCCGGGACCCAGTTACAAAAGTAGCTGGGATCCTCCTTTATCAGTTACCTATTAACATTGCCTCTAATTATTTATTTATATTTATAGATAGGAAAAATAAAGAAAGAAAGAAAGAAATTAGAAAAATAGGACAAACTATCAATAATACAACTTGGGAGATAGGTCCGAAGGTCAGAGAACATAATTATTCATCTAGTCCTGGGTTCAGGCTTCAATCCGGCCTCCGTGCCTGTCCGATCTAACCCGTCAAGTGATCTATAAATGGAGACCATATTCTAATGAATAATTCTGGTTTGTCAATTAAGACATATCTAATTTTTTCCAAATGTAGGGTCTCCGACATCTCCATAATCCACATCTTGATTGTGGGGGTTGTTTGGTTTTTCCAAAATATTAATATCAATTTTTTCCCAATTATTATACTGTAATCAAGGAAATTTCTTTGATTTATTGTGAGTTTTAAGTATTGTTCTGATATGCCCAATATTATTAATTTAGGGTCGGGATCCATTTGGAAGTCAATGTTATTTCTATAGCACATTTAAAAAAACACCTCTCGTTGACCAAAGTGCTTTACCTTGGTGGAGGTACTAACGTTATACAACATTGGTTCATAGATTACATACATACGTAAATACATACATATAGCCCTCCCTCAGAGGACGTCAAGAAAGGCTTGAGAGTAAAGATGAGTTTTAAGTCTCGACTTCAAGGAGTCGATGGAGGGGGCAGTTCTGATGGGAAGAGGGATGCTGCTCCACATTCTTGGAGCTGCAACCGCAAAGGCAATTTGTTACACTAGTTACAGACAATGACACTCAACACGACGACTTTGAAGCTAGTACACGACTTGAGAGGGGAAGGGACGCAGAGATAGGGTTGCAAGGGTTACTTGAAGTTAGAGAAATATGTTTACATCACATTAATTAGAGCGAGGAAGTCTATGCATATTTGTTTGTTTATCTGCTAATTAATGATGTGATACGTTCATTTAGATCAGATTTCACTTTCAGATTTAAAAAATCGCATTAGTTCTAATTGTTAATGATAGTTTCTCTTGCTGTCCATTGTAAGTGGAAAAAAATCAGCCTTTGGAATGGTTCCCATCTTTAAATATTGCACTTAATAGTTTTTGCAGTAACCTTCCCCTTTATTTATCTTCATTTTGCATTATATTACTAGTTATCAATACCATCCTTTGAAATGTTCTGATTTGCACATTTCTTCATGTTGGACAATCCAATAAGGGACATGCTAAGATTTATTTCCTCACGTTTATCAGATATATAATGTAGTTAGGCAATTAAACTGTATTTGTCTTCTATTATAGACAATAGTTGCAGGAGTAGGCCATTCGGCCCTTCAAGCCAGCACCGCCATTCAATGTGATCATGGCTGATCATCCCCAATCAGTACCCCGTTCCTGCCCCTTCTCCCCATATCCCCTGACTCCGCTATCTTTAAGAGCACTATCTAGCTCTCTCTTGAAAGTATCCAGAGAACCGGCCTGCACCGCCCTCTGAGGTTTGATCTGTAGATTTCTATTCATCTGTTGGTGTGTTCCCATGAAATTCTTTTTCTATTCTGATGAGTTAAACGTGGATTGGTTGTGGAGACGAGAGAAAGACCGCTGATGATAGAATCTTGAGAATCCAAAGGTGCTGGAGGAACAGTGGGTCGGGCAGCATCTGTGAAGGGAAATGGACAGAGGACAGTTTGGGTTAGGGGCCCCTCTTCAGATTTGTGGATTAGTTAATAGTGATCTTGAGAGGTGAACAAGATCTCAAGGGGGATAGACACAAAATGCTGGAGTAACTCGGCAGGACAGGCAGCATCTCTGGATAGAAGGAATGAGTGAAGTTGCGGGCCGAGACCCTTCTTCATTAATTAGCACCAGAATAAACAATGCACAGACTTGCCCACCCTGATAAATGTGGTGGACATATCAGAAATGCTGTCTGTCCCGCTAAGTTACTCCAGCATTTTGTGTCTATCTTCGGTGTAAACCAGCATCTGCAGTTCCTTCCTATCGCATCATAATATTTCTTTATCTCTCTCTTGGATGTCCAGTTCAAAGCACCTGCAGTTCCTTTCTATCTCATCAAAATATTTCTGTATAGGAATATTGATTTATCTAACCTCAAGTAACCCTTGCTTTCCCTCTCTCTCCGTCCCTCCCCCACCATAGTTCTACTAGTTTCGCTGCGCTCCTGATGAATTTTACTATTTGTGTGCCTCATTGTCACCTTCCCCTCATCCAACAATGAACCGTTGTACATTTCCTTGAGCGTCTTCTGCTTTGATCTGTTCTTTTCACACCTTGCACCCTTCCGAAACTCGTTTCCCTCTCCCCCGACTCTCAGTCTGAAGAAGGGTCTCGAACCCGTAACGTCGCCCATTCCTTCTCTCCAGAGATGCTGCCTGTCCCGCTGAGTTACTCCAGCATTTTGTGTGGAAGAAAGAACTGCAGATGCTGGAAAAATCGAAGGTTGACAAAAATGTTGGAGAAAATAAGCGGGCGAGGCAGCATCTATGGAGCGAAGGAATAGGTGACGTTTCGGGTCTTCGAAGGGTCTCGACCCGAAACGTCGCCTATTCCTTCGCTCCATAGAAGCTGCCTCACAAGCTGAGTTTCTCCAGCATTTTTGTCAATCTCCAATTTGGAAAGTACACATTCGCTCTGACATTTTTGGTGACACAGGCGTCTCGACCCGAAACGTCACCTATTCCTTCGCTCCATAGACGCTGCCTCCCCCGCTGAGTTTCTCCAGCATTTTTGTCTATCTTCAGTGTATTCAGTATTTCCTTTAATGTCATTTCAACTGAGTACTTACACACACAGATGAAACGAAAAAATTGTAAACCAGCATCTGCAGTTCCTTCCTATCACATCATAATATTTCTCTAAGGTACACAAAAAAGCTGGAGAAACTCAGCGGGTGCAGCAGCATCTATGGAGCGAAGGAAATAGGCAACGTTTCGGGCCGAAACCCTTCTTCAGACCGAAACCCTTCTTCGGCCCGAAACGTTGCCTATTTCCTTCGCTCCATAGATGCTGCTGCACCCGCTGAGTTTCTCCAGCTTTTTTGTGTACCTTCGATTTTCCAGCATCTGCAGTTCCTTCTTAAACACATAATATTTCTCTATCTCTCTCTTTTTTTTTTTTGTCCATACAAAATGCTTTTATTCAGAACAAACAAAAATACAAAGTAGTAACACGATCAAAAAAAAGCACTGAGCATAGCAAAGGACAGACTGCACCCACTCCACACACATCTGGATCTCCTGCCATCAGGATTGAGATACCGCAGCATCAAAGCCCGGACAACCAGACTGCTAAACAGCTTCCTTCCACAGGCTGTGAGGCTGCTAAACAGTCACTTCACCTGATTCTGCTGCTTTTGCACTTACAATTTAATAACTGGCACTGAGTAATAATTCTGGCACTGGCTCAGGCCACTTAAATCAGCTGGACATTTTATGACTTTTTTTTTTGTTACTTGTATTTTAATGTTGCTTTTTTTACCTGCACTTTTTAAAACTATTCGTACTGCTTTTTTTAATCAGGAAATGGATTGTTTTATTTTTATTTATTTTTTTATCGTTTTTATTTATGCGTGAAATGTTTACGTTTTTTTTAAATTTAGTTTTTTTTAATTTTATTTTATTAGAAGTAAGTACAATCATATGGCACCAAAGTGCCTAATATATATTTCCATAATACATTTTATGTACAGCTTTTTTTTTTTTATATTAAAGAAAGATTAGAATAAGAAAAAGAGATTAGATAGATAGATAGATAGATAGATAGATAGATAGATAGATAGATAGATAGATAGATAGATAGATAGATAAATACTTTATTAAAGTAAAGGATAGAAAGACGTGAGATATATAGTGTGTGAAGAAAAAGAAAAAAGACGGATGAGTGAAGGAAGTTGAGAAAAAGAAAATAGAAAAAAGAGAATAAAACAAAAGAAGTAAGGAGATCATTGTTTATAATCTTGACCAACCCTCGTCCGGTCCTGAAACAGTTATTTTTTACAATTGTGTTGTACCATATGATTCCAAAAAGACGACAAATGGAGACCAACTCGTTATGAATTGGTCTGATTTATCCATTAGGAGGAATCGTATGTTTAAGTTTTTATGTGCAATGCTCCGGTATTCCCTGGGAAACGTCTTCTCATTTTGCACTGTACAATTGTTGCTTTGCATGATGACAATAAAAGGATGATGATGATGATGATGATGAAAGTACGCCTATATTGGCATTTTACAAACAAAGTTATCATGTTAAAATATGAACAATTTTATCACAATACATTCGATATCCCGCGGTGACCAGCGTTCACGGAAGACCTCCAGAGTCCCCGTGGACACCGCGTGTTCCGTCTCCAGGGACATGCGCGCACGGACGTAACCCCGGAAAAGGGGCAGGCAGCCGACCGCTGTGCGACCGTCGACTGCCGGCTGCCATCTCTCTCTCTCTCTCTCTCTTTCTCTCTCTTGGATGTTCAGTTCAAAGCATTGTGTTTTCACCTTCATGGTTTTGTGTCGTTGCAGAAAGGTGGGATTCTCCCGTACAGTGACCCTTCCGTGGTGTTTGTGTTCCTCGCCACCTTTGCCGTCGCCACCATCATGCAGTGCTTCCTGATCAGCACCTTGTTCTCCGGAGCGAACCTGGCCGCGGCGTGCGGGGGGATCATCTACTTCTCCCTCTACCTTCCGTACGTCCTGTGTGTCGCCTGGAGGGACCACGTCACCTACCCGCTCCGAATATTCGCAGTGAGTTCCAATAGCGTCATTGTCCTAAGATCCTCGACCATCTGATACCGTGTTTACCAAATGTTCACCAGACTGATTTCTGGGATGGCATGACTTTCATATGAAGAAAGACTGTATAGACTCGGCTTGTACTCGCTAGAATTTAGGAGATTGAGGGGGGATCTTATAGAAACTTACAAAATTCTTAAGGGGTTGGACAGGCTGGATGCAGGAAGATTGTTCCCGATGTTGGGGAAGTCCAGAACAAGGCGTCACAGTTTCAGGATAAGGGGGAAGTCTTTTAGGACCGAGATGAGAAAAAAACTTTTCACACAGAGAGTGGTGAATCTGTGGAATTCTCTATCACAGAGGGTGGTTAAGGCCAATTCATTGGCTATATTTAAGAGAGAGTTAGATGTGGCCCTTGTGGCTAAAGGGATCAGAGGGTATGGAGAGAAGGCAGGTACAGGATACTGAGTTGGATGATCAGCCATGATCATATAGAATGGCGGTGCAGGCTCGCAGGGCCGAATGGCCTACTCCTGCACCTATTTTCTATGTTTCTATGAACACCAAGGGAGGAGGTTTAAGTAATGTTCTGAGCAAGATATTACTGCTTTAGCTTTTACTAGTGTGATGATTGGTTGTGGGGCAGGGGAGGGGGGGGGGGGGGTGGTGAAGGGTGCAAAGGTCAAAAGCTATAATGGATGGACAATATGATGTTTGATTAATGACGTTTCAGACATAATTATGTATGTCTAACCGAGACCGTTGAGTGAGCTAGCCCTTTGGTTTGTGAGTAAGCTCATAAGTTCCTGAGTGATAGGAGCAGAATTAGGCCATTTGGTCCTTCACGTCTACTCCGCCATTCCATCACGGCTGATGTATCTTTCCCTCTCAACCCCATTCTCCTGCCTTCTCCCTATAACCCCTGACAGCCGTACTAATAACGAAATCCATCAATCTCTGCCTTAAACAATATCCATTGATTTGGTGTCCACAGCCTTCTGTGGCAATGAATTCCACTGATTCACCACCCTCTGACTAAAGACATTTTTCTTCATCGCCTTCCTAAAGGAACGTCCTTTAATTCTGCTGTGACTCTGGTCCTAGACTCTCCCACTAGTGGAAACATCCTCTCCACATCCAGTCTGTCCAAGCCTTTCACTATTTGATAAGTTTCAATGAGGTCTCCCCTCATCCTTCTAAACTCCCGTGAGTTAAGGCCCAGTGAAGACAAATGCTCAAACCATCTATTACCACCCAAGCGCAGGCAGAAGTTGCCCAATGTCAAGTTTGGGTCCAAGACTTGGGAGCAGTGACTTATTATTAACCACAGGGTTCGCCCACAAGCTGCTTATATCACTAGCACTGAGTGTGCAGTAAATATGGCAATTATGTAAACAGACCCTAACCTAACCCTCGATGAATAATACATGATATGACTACTTTGAAATGGGAATAAGATGGTAATGAGTTTCCATCAATGCGAGCTCCCTTCATATTTATTCATCCATTTATGAGTGGCAAGGAAATAGCCTTTTACTGAGTGCAGGAAGAAGCAGATGATGCAAATATTGGACGAGAGGTGGGGGAGCTTTGGGAAACTATAGACGTCCTGCTGGAAAAGAGGCAGAGAGAGAACTGTGATCACGGCACTGGAATAAACAATGAGTGAGGGGGTGTTGAAATGTGTGGAGGCACATGCACAGCATTAGCATAGATTCCATCCTTTCCTGAAGCCTCCCCCCCTCTCGTGATTAGCCCGGCACTTTTTACTGCTGATAGGAATGAAATCGGGACGGTGTATTCCCCAGTTACAGCCGTTACAGCCAGAGATTCACCACACAGAGAGTGGTGAATCTCTGGAACTCTCTGCCACAGAAGGTAGATGAGGCCAGTTCATTGGCTATATTTAAGAGGGAGTTAGATGTGGCCCTTGTGGCTAAAGGGATCAGGGGGTATGGAGAGAAGGCAGGTACAGGATACTGAGTTGGATGATCAGCCATGATCATATAGAATGGCGGTGCAGGCTCGCAGGGCCGAATGGCCTACTCCTGCACCTATTGTCTATGTTTCTATGTTCTAGTCGTGAAAAAATCCACCGTTTTGGAGTTCACAAATCGACCGGAAAATTTGAAATGCAGAATAAAAATTTACTCATAAATGTGAGAAAATGAATGTAGTTAACACAAATGCTAAAGAATCAACAAATGTCAATTTTTGTCCCAACGTTCGCATGAAAGAAAATGGTGACACTGTTTAGCTTGCTTTATAACATGACGTATTTCTGAAATCTTTCGTGTCTTTGATCACAGAGCCTTTTGTCGCCAGTTGCATTTGGTTTTGGATGTGAATATTTTTCTCTCTACGAAGAACAAGGAATTGGTATACAGTGGTTTAACCTTGTTTCTAGCCCAGTGGAAGATGATGCTTATAATTTCATTACCTCTATCAT